>NC_081142.1:3002895-3021778 GCF_958295425.1 Solea solea | reverse complement strand
GTGTCAGGGTCTCAGCTGCCTCAGCCTCCATTAGCCTCTAATAGGGCTGTCACTCCAGGCTTTTTATCCGCTTGTTCGCATGGCAGATGACCAACAAACCTGCCGCCGCTCACTCTCTCTCCTCACCAGGGTCTTAACTCCGTACATGTCCCCCATCGTCATTGCTCTCCAGGTCTGTGTGCACATGATGCACAAACATACGCAAACTCACCACCTCTGCTGCAACACCTGTGGGAGCAAACATGTCTGCGAGCACAACAGTCAGCATCAGGGACCCGTTGGGCTTGCAGTAATCTGATGTGCGACGCAGTTTTAGCGGGAATTCCCCTGCGTCCCCAGTGTGACCTGCTGTGTCTGTGTGCAGAGTGGTGACAGGTGTGTCCATTAATTAAAGCTCAGAGGTAATAACAGGGTAGTTGACGTGGAGCCTGTCTGAAAAGAAAAGGGGCCCAGGGGATGGAGAATTGCCGGCACGAGTGCAGAGACTAATGTTAACTGTGGTTTCACTTTAAAGCTGCAGTGCATGACTTTTACATATAAACAAATGTTTAATGAAAGTGGCCACAGGTAACAGCTAACCCTAACCCAAATCTACTGTTGTAAACAAACCTGCACCTTCAATAGGACTGCACAATAATATTTTAATTGCAATCTGACATTTGGGATTGAAAATGCATGTCTGCACGTGCCAACCACTGCTGCTGTTCCTGCACCATGCAGCTCCAAGTCTGGGCGAGTAACTTTATGTTGAAATACAGACACACAGCACATAACAGATTACTGAAACACAACTCTAATATCTTTCACGGCAGAAGACGAAAAGCTTTCTTTTTGGCAGTTACTCAGAAAAGTTCCCTACTGGAGCTTTCAAACTAGTTATAAGTTTAAATGATGATTGTTGCCACTGAAGTGTTGTGATTTTACTTACCCAGTCTTTAGGATCACAGTCAACCACAGACTTCTGAACTCAAATGACATTATATTTAAACTGATTAATACTCAACACAACTGAAGACAAACTATAAGAATAAGAATCTCTCACTAACTTTGTAGTACACTTTCAGTATGTGTATGTGTGTGTGGTTACATTTAGAGGGCTGAAACCTTTTCTTGGAGCTTAAATTGAAAGCATTACACAATTAAACAAGTTTTGTTTAATGACAATTATCAAAAGTGAGTCACCTGTGGTTCGGTTTATGCACAAAAAAGCCCCTGGTTTGGGGCCATGGAACGATCTCCCACAACAACTTTTAACATCTGTGCTCAAATTGGTCTCAAACTACTTTCTGCTTCTTTCTCGCAGACAGTGCGTCTAACTTCAGGTGAGACTTTTGCTACAGTGCGTCCCGTAAATATGCCGCGTCACATTACATTCGTTACATTCTAATGCAACTTTTCCCATGAATTGCAGAAAGCGTGTACATATCAGATTGGCTTTAACATAGTTCTCACATAGTTGAAACTTGGAGTCATTGGCAGCGAGACTGTAGGACGTCAGCAACTGTGTGAGCTGAAGCTCCAGCTTTCAGATCAGAAAGGGGGATGACAAGCTCAGATACTACATGTGAAGGGAATTAAACCAAATGAAGGAAGGATCGAACCCGAGAGAGCAGGCAGCTGTGAGAAGGTGCAGTTTGTCCTTGTTAAACTCGCTGCCATATGGTCAGCATCTGAGCTGGTTCTGGAGGTGATTTTTATAGCTGTTTTTATAGCTTGGCAAGCTCACACTGCTCCAGTGAGAGTGCCTTCCTACCTGCCAGTACACGGCCATTCAGCTGATGGAGAGGAATAAACATGAATAATGTCCTGGACTTTATTCTGCATTTGGAATATTAAAAAGCACAAAGATCCTATGCCTTGAAAAGAGATTAGTTGAGCTACAGAGCGGTGGGGAGCAGGGGGGGGGTCTGCTTTCTCTGTCCTTCCCTTTTGTCTTTTCTTAACTACATTTCTGTGTCCTCTGATCTGTCTGTCATCGGTCCCTCCAGGACTTTTGGAGCTATTAAAAGTTCCCAGTAGAATGCGTCCATTTGGAATTAAAAATAAACTTTGCTGGTTCCAGTCAAGTGTCTCTCTGACGGATGAGATGGACACACTATAGCTGTGAATCAGTAGTACAACCTTTACTCCTAAAAGTTTTGTTTTCCGTCATAACTAAACTGCAGAATCAAGTTTTGTAAGAAACTTTTTACATGTTGCGTTAACAAGCGTGTAATATTTAGGACAGTTTCTAAGCAGAAATTTAGTACGCATGTTTGTACAAGTACATAGTTATGTGGAATTGTTATTTTATACCAGCACTTTGCAGCAAGAAGACCCGGTTTTGAACAAGGAACAAGGGATTTTCTGCATGGAGTTTGCATGTTCTGCCCGTGTGTGCGTGGGTTTTCTCCGGGTTCACCGGTTTCCTCCCACAGTCCAAAAACAAGCATATTTGGAGATTAGGAAAATTGGCCACTCTAAGCCCTTCTTATCCGAATCCTAGTTAATTTACTCAGAAATTCCGGGTCCGGACTCTGGTCCGCCTAAAAACGTAGGTCTCGGTTTGTTTCAAGCGAACCAAATGCAGGAAGCGGACTACAACGCAGGGCATTGTGGGTAAACCGGTAGAAATGACTGAGCACATTGTTGCATATGTGAAGTATAAGGTCGACAGGAGGTGATGCAGCTCCATGTTTTGCTCTTATGTGGAGGAACCAGAAGTTCATTGTTCATTGGTTGTCTCGTCCTGTCCTTCAGTAATTCTTGATGCAGCGCCCCCTCAGGCGAGGAGGATAAAGTGATAGCAGATGAGTGAGTGTTTTTTTATAATCCTAGAATAAACCTGTTATATATATTTGAGGGCTTTGCTTTTTGGTTTATTTCACACAGCCGCCCAAATTGACAAACCAGGCCACTGTAGTTTCCTGATATGCTTGGGAAAGAGAGAGTCTCACCGTTAGATGTGAGTAGATAACGGATTGTGACTGAAATTAAGAAACTAGGGTGATATTCATAAAAAAATCATGTTTTATACTCATAGCAACAACATCCTCTGAATTAAAAACACACACTAAGATGTCCTAACAACATCATAACAATCCACATTAAAACTTCACACATTAGGAATCCCGTTGGTCTTAAAGTGTGGTCTGTTGCTTGGCGGACATCTCACAATATCTCACTTTTATGACACGCCACCACCATCACCAACATCACTTGCTTGTCGAAATGCGTCACGATTGGTGACACGTCAAAAACAAATGTAATTTGGGTGAAAACATAATTCAAGAATGAAGTTAAGTTGTGTGGGAACGTGATTTTTATGACATGCGGGTGGAGAGGTCACATGTCTCTGGGTTTGTGGGAATGAATAATGGCTTTGCTTTCGCCAACAAACAAGGTAAATGTTTCAGTGAAGGCTTCAGTGTTTCTCCTCACATGTACTTCATTATTACTTGGTGCATAATCAATGACAAAGACATTATTCTTTGATACCAGAAACAACGATTACAGCATTTCTTTTCCCCGAGATAAGCACATGCTTGTCAGCGCAAACATTAAAGGACGATGGGCCTTCTTTTCTTCCTTAAATAGTCAATGAAGTTGGTTCTTCTGAGTAAATCCCCACTCTGGGAACCTGTCTCCATTCAGACTCACACACATACATTATATATGTGCCACGCAGCTAATTTCTTTTCATCTTCTCCCACAAAGTGCATTAGGTTATGCTGCCATTGTTGGTTGAGTTTCCAGGCTCCTCCACCAAACTGCATTTCTCTCCCGGCGTTTGAACTGGAAATATGAAGGGGATCAGGTTTCCACTGGGGGAATTGGTGTGTGTGTGAGTGTGTGTGTGATAAATGGAGGTCACTTGTGCTTTGTGAGACTCCTTTGTGGACACACAAAGAGAACAGGCTGCAGTTTTGTCCTCATTATTTGCTGTCGTCAGTTTGTGGACAAAACCAACAAAGTTAAATGAGTTAAAAAAAAAAAAAATGAGTCAAGAGTGGAAATAAAAAACTATGTAATGTGATTATTATCATTTACCAAATGGGATCAAAAGGAAAAGACATCATTTTCGCACACATCATTTAAAAGACCATATGTAAGTTGCTTGTCCACATTGCCGACGCTCTAATACGACCCATAGAAGTGAAGCAGCAGTCTGTCATTGTCATGGTAACAATAATAAACACGTGGTTAAGGTTGGAGAGCTGTCACACTCTGGGTGAGTTTTCGCCAAAAAAGGACTTGGTCATAGGTGAAGGAAAAGATGTGGTGGTTTGAGTTTACACTTCAGCTTCAACGGAATAATAAACAGATGACTAAGGTTGTTGATTAAAGAAATGACGATGACTATTGGTTTTTAATGGGAAATGACTTCAGTCTTACAGCCATACACACTTCTTCTTCTTTTCCTCCTGTTATGAGGAGGAACTGTTGCCTAACAGTGAAACGTAGCCATTTCAACAGGACGGACTCAATCAGCTAAACACCAGGATGAGAAAATTCACTTCCCAGTTCACATGAGCTCAAGTTATTGCAAAAACAAGGTTTTTATGCTGAGCTGAGATGAGAAAGTAGGTGAACTGGAAGAAGAAAAGGGCCTTAAACGACTAAAACAACCAGTGAAGAGACAGAATGTTCATATATGACAGTTTTCTGTTGTTTGTGTTTGGACACGCCCTCTAATTCTGGAGTGATTTAAAGCGGCAGTAGGCATTTTTTTGATTACTGATCATCATCCCCAGGTCGATATAAATAGTGATGTTTCGGGAGCACGGCTGAACCCCGCCTACCTGAGGAGGACAGACAGGTACCAAAACAAACCATGGATACTGACAGTACATTTTATTGTGTTTATTGTCTGTCTGACTTTCTTTCTGTTTCTTTTAGGTTGCTTTGCAGTATAGGAAGTTGTTACCATGACCTTTTTCCGCACCTTTTTTTTTGCCCTGTGATTGGTCAGTTTCTACGGCGTCAGATTTATGTTCAAAAAGTCGTGTAATGTGCAACAAAATTTAACAAAATAAAATCCTGCACACACGCAGATGCTCCATCAAATGTCCTTTGGAGAACAGAAATAAATGAAAAACAAATTGAGTATAAGTAGTTCTACATCTTGACTGTACATGTGATAACTGCACCAGAAAGCGATAGGTTAAAGTGTTGCCATGGTCTCTGTGAGGAATGTAATGTGCTGAGATACAGTGACACACATGTTGGCAGCGGAGGTGATTGAGAAAAGTGATTGTTAAACTCTGTGTTCGGTAACCACATCTGAGGGCACTGTGCTCGTGTTTACATCATGGTAATAGACTTTCTTTCAACTCCCTCTCTCTCCCTCTCTTTCCACCCTCTCCCTCCTCCCACTTGCTGTCACATCAAGTTTGACCTTCACAGATGGACTACAGGCTGCTTTTAAATGTCGGTTGTGGTTTTGGCAAATAACAAAATGGGGACTGTTGGAGGTAAGATAAAAAAAAAAAAAAGAAAACAGACACACATTTGTATGGATGAGAAAAGATTTCAGCAGTCACAGGCAGGCAGGGGAAAGCACAACTGAGAGGGGGAGTGGAGCAGAAGTGAAGGTTAGAACAAAGCCCAAATTTGAACTTTGGCCAAAGGTTTTTTGTAAGAGTAGCTGCTCTGCCTGCAGCTGTCCTAGTACTCTTTCCCACCGTTGGCTCCCCCTCCACATCTGTCCTCATTCCTCCTCTGCTCTCCCAAAGATCTCCAAAACAGAGAATCTGCACATTAACAGTGACGTAAATAAATGCCATAAATTTGTGAGGGATTCGGAGCTGAATTTTGACGCATCGTCTCTTTTCACACCAACCGCGACTCAATTCAGCAAATAAACAATATGGACCAGGGGAAAATGACTTTATGTAAAAAAAAAATAAAGTTGTATTGGTCCAGAATCTCTGGCTTTGGGACAAACTCTGGGATTTCTGTCAGACAGAGGGATGGTTTTAGGAAGGTCCTGTTTGTTCATAAACAGTCCCAGGTTTTCACGTCATCAACAAGTACGGTACATTATAAAACAACATTCAAGAAACCCACTTTAAAAAAAGCAGTGTATTTCCATACTTCTCCAATGACCTGATGACTACCTAACACTGGTGATTGCAGTAAAGGAAGCTCAGCTTCCTCTTTGTGAAGCGAAAAACATCGCTTCCAAAGAAGCTCAGCTTCTCTGGGAGTCACTGGAGCAGTGGAAGGGAAGTCTGTCGACAAATAGCTGCCCGTTGAGTGTTATTTGCTTGGTGATATAGACCATTTTCATTTTGTACATATACACTGTAAATAAAAACACTATTATTGCATTTCAGTTTTTCATAATTAGCGCATTTCCTTGTTGTAATTGTTCGTTCATGTAAGAATTTATGTATAAAAAACTTCCTCTGTTTCAACTGACACTGCTTTATTTGTACATCTATTACAACAAGGTGGCAGCTTGTTTCATTGAGTCTTTAAATTGTTGTTTTGGTCATTATCATGGGGGTGGGGGGGGGAATCACATATACACACCACAAAAGAAAAGTGGCCCTTAAATGAGCAAATACAGCCATTGACCCATAATATGTGTTTACTACAAGCCAGTGATCTGCATCTCCACATGATGGGTGGAGACAGGACACCCATCGGCAACTATCAGATGCTGATAGATTGCAAAATGTACTATTTAGCTGATTATTCACAACAAAAAAAACGATGAATCTGTCAACCCGTCTGTGTGTCGCGTACCGGGGTGGAAGCGAAGCGTCCGACTGGAAAAGGTTTGAAAGAATGATAAATAAAAAGCCTCAGTATCGCTTAGTGAAATCCTGTTGCTGATGTTCAGCTCATGTTTACTGGATACGGGTTTGAAGAACATTAACGTTCAAATAAATCACAGAAAAGGATACATGTAACTGTGTGGAAAAGGCCTTAAATCTCACAGAATTTGGCCACGCACCAAAACCAGGATACCTCGATATATACGCTCACTCCTTCATGATGGATTGAGAGGAGAGAGGAAGAGAGAGAGGGAGAGAGGGAGAAGCAAGGTGAACATAATGCCAGGTTGGTGCACGCAGGGTGAAGCGGAGGAGAAAGGAGGGAATGTTAAATGGAAAGTGGCCATGTGCCAAATGGCAAAGTGCCCGTTCAGCTGTCTGCTTGTTTAATACACAAACTCCTCCATCACAAATATCTCATTGCTGAGGACAAGTTTCAGTGTGTGTGTGTGTGTGTGTGTGTGTGTGTACCTGCAATAACTTGTTCTCTTGACCATAAAATACAAAAAGGCCTTTTAATGTAGGAGAAGTAACTACTTTGTTCGGAGCGGACACAGAGACGTGTCATTTAAAGTGCAGAGTGGCTTCCTGTCAGAGTCTCATAAAGAGACATGATAACACACTCACCGAGTGCGCCTGTCACAATCATCCTGACAAGCGTGTGCGCGCGCGTGTGCGTGTGTTGAAAGCAATGGATTGTCTGTTGTTGTGGAGGAGAGACGAGGAGGAGACGAGGAGGAGACGAGGAGGAGACGAGGAGGAGGAGCTGCACAGTTGTAGTTAACCCCTCACTCTTGTCTTCCTGCTTCTGAGCTGTGATTTATATCCACCTATTAACTCTGCCTGCGTATTACTGAGTAATGAATGCTGCTATTGATGGAGAAGCTGGGGGGTGGGGTCATCTCAGACCTTTGAAGATAACTTCACTTTGTTTCAGTTGTTTAAAATAAACCTGAATAAATATAAAAGGACACAGGGAACGATCAGAAAAACTATGCCTTGGATCTTCCAATGATTCTGTTTTAAATGTGTGTCGTTTTGTTTTCTTTATTCTAGGTTTTTACTTCTCTGTCTGGTTTTCAGTTCCTTGTTTCTTGTCTTATTTTATAGTCTTTCTTTCCCTGTCTTGCCTGATTGTGTGCCTCGCACTAATGTGTCTCACCTGTGTTTGATTGTCCCCGCCTCCCTAGTGTATTTAGTCTGTGTTCTCCCCGGTGTCTCAGTCGATGCTCTGGTTTTCACGTGTTCCTCATCTTCTCCTTGGGTTTTTGCTCCATGTTGTTTTATGTTTATCTTTTCTTCTTAGCGTCTTCTTAAAGACTCTTTTTGTTCGTTTTTGACAAACTTACAACATTTGGGTCCCCTGTCGTGTGACACCTGTAACACTAGTTCATCTCAGGTGATCTACAGGTCACTGCTGACCTTGTTAACTCTGCTTCCATCATTCCTTCACCCTCTTCTTCTCTCTGATGAACCGCTGTTGTAGCTCTTCAGCTTTATTTGGAGTGGCATGGATCGCAGCCGTGCATATTTCATACTTCACGAGCCGAGTGGGGCAATTAGCCTTGACTTGCCAAAACCCGTTAGTGAGCACATTACAGGGCTGAAAGTTGTAGCGTCAACTAGGCTTAAGCTATAAACTGATTCTGTCTTTACAAGCAGAATCAGCAGGATTTAAAACCGATCATGTAGCACACACACACACACACACACACACACGGGCAACATGCGGGGCCCTGGGGCCAAATCCGGGCCGTGAATCAGTTTTTTCCGGCCCGCCACGTCCTCACCGTTACCTGAAGTAAACTCTGGCTCAGCTCAAGTGACATTAGCAGACATTTCAGTTTTGCACCTTCACATTAAGAGCATTGAACTAGAGAAACACAGCTGGACTTGTATACTGTACGTACCAGTGAGTATTTTTACTTTAAAAATGTAAATGCTCTGCATGTTGCATATAAATCAGTTTTTTTTTTTTATCATTAATATTTCTTTAAAACCTTTTATTTGTGGCCCTTCACTTGCTTCATTTATATCAGGAGGGTTAACCAAGAGACTTTGGGGTACTGAACTCTAGACCTCACAAGACCTGAATCATGAGAGGGTCCGTAACAGAACTTTGTCAATGAATGACAAAAATATGAAATGCAGCAGTTGGTTTTAATAGAAAATAAAAAGACAACTGGATAAAATATGCTATGTAATCACAATAATGAAGCATTTTATTTACTTTTCTATTAATTTTTAATATTTAGATGGTAAACAAGAGGCTTTGTGCACTCAGTGTGTCAGTCTTTATGTGTAGCACCATTCGATGTGGTACAGAATAAGTATTGTTTCTGCGGTATTTAAAAGCTCCCTGTAGAGCAGTGACCACAATGAATGCAATAAAACAAAAACCTCTATTTTAAAAACAAGGGGCTCTGTTTGCCATTAAAATCCTGGAGCACTGGGCTCTATAAATGGTATCAGTGACATTTCTGTTGCTATTTTGGAGAATTAGACACGGAAACACACTCAAAATTACCCAGGATCCACTGTGCCCCACCGTGCCTGAATGTCCGTGCCTAACGTGGGAAAAGCTGGCAGGGTGTGGACCAGCTGGATTGGCCTTGAGCTCCACTGAGAAGCAGCTTTACAAAGGCTCACTGTGCTGGAGTGGCACTGAGAATTCAAGCTGGCAGCAGCTCAGAGACTTGACCAACGCAGGGCAACACTTGAAAAGACCTGTGAGTTTCTCTGTCTGCCTTTCACCTCCATCTGCCGCCTCCTATTTCTTGCCGACATGTCCCCGTCTTAACTTTGCCATCCGTCTGTCAGTCTGTCTGGCTCTCTGTGTCCACTTTTCCCGTCTCTGTTCATTATGTCTTCCCTCTCTTTTATTTTGTATTTCTTTTCACCTCCACGTCTCTTTTTTGTTTTACTTTCAGTGCAATCAGTGTCAGTATTTCTGGGGGCAGGTGGCACAAAGGGCAACAACTAGTTTTCAAAAGGATTGTCACCTCCAGAATAGATTTGGCCTTTCACACACTAATCCGTTGGGAGCTTTGCTTTTCAAAAGAGTGAGATGCAGACTTGGAGATTTACCTTCCATGTCTGCGCAAGTTTTTGCCACAAATCCCACAGCAAGGCTGTGATGGCATCACCATGAGACAGCTGAGCAGAGATCATGGAAGCATGTCACCGGTGACAGTTCAGATAAACACACAACCGCAGAGATACGATCACAAGTGGACAGCGCTAAATCTGACAGTTCACACCTGGCATTAGAATGCATCCTGGATGTGTCTACCGTTTATCTGATCTCACTTCCCCTGAACTCCATCCAAAAACATTTGTATTTCATGCCTGTTCTCTAAGAATAAATCACATTTTTTAACCAGTCAGGAGAGAGGGTGCAACAGTTCCCGGTAGAAATGCCCGTTAAGTGCCATAATCTGTCTATTTTCATCCAAAAGGACCAAAATGCACACATTTTAGAAGAAGACCTGAAATTAGCAATTGCAAGAACATGGAAATATATAGTCTGTGGTCCTCGACCAGCTCCAAGTATGGAACGTAGAGGTGTCCACTTGTAATCCGATCAGCCACAATCAGGAGAGTGAGAAGTCAAGTAAATCAGAAGTCAGCTTTTTATACGGCCAATGGCAACAAGGCAGACCGCCAAAGAATTTCCTGGACTGAGCGTTTGACAACAGTGATACTGTCCTAAACGCCCTGATATGATACAGCAATAACTAAAACCACCGTGGCCTTCAACAGTGCGATCATAATCCAGGTTTACTCAGACAGGTTCCATTTTAGCTACATTCTTACCCTGACTCCCTCTGATGCATGATCCAAGACCAACTAGCAAATATTTGACTTTTAGTTTGTTATTCAGAGTCACAGATAAGCTCAGATACCACGGAATGAACAGACACTCACCTTTGCTACCCTGAAATTAATTCACTGTTGATGAAATAATTATGTTTGGGTGCATATCATGTCATTCTGTCTTAATTTTTTTCTTTCAATGTCAAACAAGGAAATCTGAAACTCGCTGTTACCATATTATTGTGTCTGTTTAATTCACGTGTTGGTGTTATGTGTGACGATAAAGGCCCAGGCACGTTAGTTAAATGTGTGTGTTCATCAACAGCAGCATTTCCTTAACTATCCATAAACTTATGAGGACAACTGATGAAGTGTCAGGAGTGTCTGCTTCAAAGTTTGTCATGTTGTGAATTCAGATATGTCTTCCACATACCTTGGCTGTAATGAGTGGTTATTTGAGTAAGTGTTGTGAATTACTGTTGCCTTTCTGGAACCAGTCTGGTTAGGGGTTAGGAGATGGAGGCTTGTGTGTGTGTGTGTGTGGAAATCCTTGTGCCACTTAAATCGCCTTCCCTCCTCGTTCTGATACTCTGGTTTGAACACCAGCAGGTCGTCTTGACCACGCCTAAGTCGATATTTGCGTAAACATGCAGTCAAACCACCACAGGTGTACCTAATGAAGTGGCTATTGAGTGTAATTCCTCATACAAACAGTATTTAGTTTTAGTATTTACACTGGAAGAAAACAACTTTTGAGTTTTCTCACAACATAGTTTGGACAAAGCCTCAGGTGGGCGACACCCGCGCTGTCACCAGTAAAGGCCAGCTCCTGACCCATGACTCCATTAAGGTTTGCGGCGGACGAGAGGAGATGAGCAGCCGACCTCATCAGCCTACTGTTCGGTGTGACCTCAGAATCATGGCCAGCGGGTCAATGCGAGGTGTGAAGCCGGTGACCCGACGTCAAAGCTGTTTTCTCACGTCCATTTTCCTGCACAACATAGTGCCCAAACTCTCTCAAACTCCCCCCATTTCCTCTGTCTCAAATCATCCGGCCAACCTATGTATAAATAAACATGTGTACAGGCTGTCAACTCACCGCCCCCCCCCCACCCCCACCATCTCCTACTCAAATAAACATGAGGGGGCATATGTGGGTGTGGGGTGAGGGGTTAATAGGGCCAAGTTTAGGTAAAGAGAGGGCAGAGCGAGAGAATGATGGAGGCATGGAAGGAACGGTGGACCCATGGGAGCTCATTATTCACAGACAGAGGAGACGTTAACGCACACACACACACACATACACCTCTAAAACTTTCTTAACACACACAGAGAGACTTATTACTCTCCATGTGTAACATATGCTGGTGTAAAGGCCCATTAACACACACAGTTTTATAAGCGTTCTTATTGAAAGCAGTAACCCAGAAAAACTCGCTGGTTTCTGGTGGGACAAAGCCCACAAGCTACATAATAACAAGGGAAAGGAATATATGTATTTATTCCATAACTTTAAAGGGACAGGTTACCCGAAAATGAAACTTTCCTCATTATTCACCTGCAGTATCCATGGAGGGGGAAACTCTGGAGTCTACAAAACTCCAAAGGTTTCAGGGTTTCGGACAAATCTGATGTCTACAACTTTATCCTCCACATGAGGGTCGTAAAGAGCAGACAGCTACACGCATACACGCACACCTACGGGCGATTTATGCCACTTTTCCACCATACAGTTCTAGCACGACTCAGCTTTGCTTGTTTTTGTGGCTTTTCCATTAGGGACAGTACCTGGTACCTGGTGCTGTTTTTAGTACCTGCTCATGAGCAGAACTGTAGATCAGTTAAAAAGACTTAACAATCCTGAAAACATGCATTCATCTCCAACAATTAGCAAAGAAATCTCAATATTTAGCACAGCAGTCTGGTAGTATTTAGCGACAGCGCTGCCGAAAGCCGTATTTCAGTTCAGTGAGTGGGTCAGACGGAGAATCATTCTTCTGACGGAGATTCTGATTCAGTTACAACAAAAATAACTGCGTAGCTTGTCACTAGTTTGTGTGATTGTGTCACTTTTAAAAAAGCGTGGGGGGGTATAGCTCAGCGGTAGAGCATTTGACTGCAGATCAAGAGGTCCCCAGTTCAAATCTGGGTGCCCCCTCGCTCTTTACACAAGTCAGGTGTGTCAAACCAGAGATTTAATCGCAATTATCTACGTAGCAGATAATTCAGACGTATTGTAATAGATAATTACAATAAAGTATCTACTTTATTTAGATACAAATAAAGTATCTAAGTTACTTTGGATAAAAGCTTAAGCTAAGTGCTTAAATGTAAATGTAAAGTGGCCTGAACCAGGAGACAAACCAGCAACCCTCTTCTTTGAACAACAGAAAAGCATTAAACGTGTGTTTTGCTCTATATTTATTTATCGCCTACGAGCCGCGTTCATTCCCGCACTCATTCACAAGCTCTCATGCAAAGATGGCGCTAGAGGAGATGGGCGAGAACTTGAGATACCTGCATGACTACGACGTCCACGAGCAAGCTGAACGAGAGGAGGGAGAGAGCTGCTCGAAGCTTTTAGAACCAACAAAAACACTTGTATTTTACTCAAGTTCTCACTGATCTTGAACCAGAAGAAAAAAAAAAACCCTGAACCCTGAAAAGTGTTTTGCAATGACGCGCTGTCTCATACCTGTATTTTTTAAATGTGCAATTTTTACCCGGACTTTAATATCTTTGAGTGATTTATTTATTTTTATCACTAAAACAACATGTAGTCCATTAGGAGCAGTCAGATAACTTTGTGCAATCAAATGTGTTCTTTCCGTCGGTTTCTGCCTCCGCGCTGACTTGGCTGTGTTTATTTACAAGTGCCTGTTTTATGATCATCATTTTAATTGATAGTTAACCATGGCTCTGCTCTCCCACTGTTGGATGAACATAAACAAGTACTAAAGCAAAACATGTGTTACTCTGTCAGCTCTCTCTCTCTCTCTCCCTCCCTCCCACCATCCCTCTCTCAGTGTGTGTGTGTGTGTGTACATGACCCAGGGTGTGAGAGCCAGGAAAGCCAGACTGGTTTCATTATGCTTCTAACTAGCCCATTATGGCCGAGGAAAATAATCCAAACCCTAAACAGTTGTTATGGCAACGCCATGTCACCTCTGTCTCTTCTTCCCCCTCCCCAACATCTCTTTTCACTCTCCTTGATCCCACTTTTTTTTAATTTCACCTCGGCAGCCTCCACCCATCCTTTGCCCCTCCCGCCTCCCCCCTCCTCATCCTCCTCCTCTGTTTCTCTCCACCACATCACAATGAACACGCACAAAGGCAAAAACTGCCACGCACTCAGGATTACGTGCACACACACTCACACAAACGTGGCACACTCTCACTCCCTCTCTCCCCCTGCGATAGAGTTTCACAACCACCTTCCCTCTGCCCTCTCACACGGACTGCCCTCAGATTTAAGAAAAATAAACCAGGGGGGGGGGGGGAACACAGCGGACACAAAACAGCGGCGGGGTTTTTGGAAATGTAGGATCTCTATCCTTTTTCTTTTTTTCTTTTTTCCCCCTCCCTGCTTTATTATTTCCTTTCCTCTTGGGTTCTAATCGGGCTTCTGTGAGGGGATAACAGCATGAGGAGGAATTGAATCAGATCCTGTTAATTGTCAGTTTTTTTTATCAGGTCAAGATGGTGGTTTGTGATTGTGACTCAATGCTGAATTTAATTTGTATTCATCAGAAAAAATATTTTCGAAGGGAACTGATAAAATGGAAATGTAAGAATGTTGTTTTAATAATTGACACATTAACTTTATCTGTTTAAACCAACAAAAACATGTTAAAATCTCCAGGGATGTTTTTTTAAAAAATAGCTTTATTTTCCTGTTTTCCTGAAAGTTGAATAAGGAGAATGACACCCGTGTGTACTGTACATTATCAGAAGCCAAGAGATTGACTTTGCTCTATGCTAAGCTACCACAACTTTGGAAGTCCGGTGGCTTTTTAGAGTTTCGGAATACATATTTTTACGACAAAACCGCACCATCCATCCATCCATCGTCTACCTCTTTATCCTCACTTTCGTAAAAACTCACCACAGGTTCTCTCCCCTCCCTCCCTCCCTCCCTCCCTTGGCCATGTGCATCTTTTAATGGAGCCAGCGGACACAAGGTGTAGAGCCATGTCCTTGCTGGTCAGCATCCATTTTGCTTACTTTGCCATTTGAATAAAACCAGTCCAACTTTTCTCTTCTCTACCTTGACTCGCTGTCGGTAATTCTCACAGATTAGGCAAAAAAAAAATCACACAGCCTTAGCAGAGGATGGTTTCCATCCATCGACCTCTGGGTTATGGGCACAGCATGCTTCCGCTGAGCCACTCTGCTCTAGAGCTCCCTGTCAACTGTAAACAAGAGACTTCTACCGGGGTCCAGTTTACCAAAGTCCAAACACGCCCAGCTTAAGGATCATGTGTACACACAATGAGTTATATGTGCAGATTCCAACAATGCAAAAATGCAGTGGTTTCCTCTTCCTCGCGTCCTACGACAACGGTTTTCTCTGTTTCTGCTTCTTTTTCTGCCTTGATCTTACAGCCGGTACCTGGCGAGGGTTTTGCTGCTTCTTGCAAAACCCGAGTCTTGGTGTGACCTCCTGATTCTGAGGACTGCGGGTCGGTGGCCCTGATCTTGCAAGGCCGGTCTTCTGTTAACGGACAGTAGGGGGCAGTGGAGATGACGGCCTGCTATCTTCCCACAACAAGACATTTAACAAGACCATCACAATGGCTTCATAGCTGTCAAATTAGCATAGTTCTGCTTTCACACGTGTCAAACTGGTGGCCCGTGGGCCAACATGGCCCGCAACCTTTAAACACAGACACAGTGTGGCTTTCATATCAACATGAAATGACATACACAAGCGTTTCTGGTGTCTTCATTTACAGTTGTGATTATTTGCTTCATTTTAGATTCATTGCTTTATTCTGCATCATAAATACGTTATGATTGTGAGGTACACATCGCTCCATATTAAAAACAAGCACTTTTACTTTGGAATTCTGTGAAATATCATCATGAAAATCTTTATTGTGATATCATGATGGAATATTGTGTTGTAATGTTAAGCTCATGTTGCCCACCACTAGTTTTTTCCTCTAGACTGGCCTCCTCTTGACCAGACTAGATGCTCATTGGCCTCCAGGTCGTTTGAATTTGACATCCATGCTGTAAAGGAATAAAATAACAATATATTAACTTACCATCGCAGTAACTGAAAAGTTCAGCTTAAACAACACACCCTGTGCCCTCACAGCCCTCAGACTCTTTCCACTCATGACTCTAAACACTGAAAGAGAGGATTTCCAATGGACTCATCTTATAAACACAGTAAACACAACTCCATTTAGCAGCACCAGCTATTCCTTTAAAGCTACAGCATTTGGACACACACACACGCACGGTGAAAACATTATTAATGACTGAAATGACTGAAAGTGGAGCTGCTGCTTCTTGTGGCTGAGCTGGTGGTCTGTGATTCTTGTGTTTGATGTCCCCTCTTAATGGACGAGCCCCCTGCATATACACACACACACACACACACACATACAGAGGCTTACTTTATTATGTGGGCAGCCATTTGCCAGGTCGCCGTGATAAAGCTCTTGGCGCTGCACTGAAGTTGTTTTAAAGCCCAGACACCCTTAGCCATTACTCAGGTGATATGCCAGTGTCTGGTGATCAATGTGTCTCTAATAGAGCCAACGGAGGGGGAGCAAAAAGCAAAAGAAAGACAGAGATATTAATAGAGAGGGATAAAGATAAGCAGGCAGAGTGATTGCACTTTTACCTTCTCATTTATCACCCTCCTTGTACAGAGCACTAACTGAGTCTAACGCGCTCGGCAGTAATAGCCTGTCTGGATGCTGTATTTATGAGCTGCCATCAAAACAATGGCATTCATCTCGGCAGTCCAACCGTACACTTTCATCCGTTTTATCATCTTGTCTTCGCCTCTCTGTGTGTGTGTGTGTGTGTGTGTGCAGCCCAGAGCGGGACTGTTGAAAGGCATCTGCAGGAGTGAGGAGAGCTCAAGGGTGAGCGTCGACTGCGAGGCACTCGGCGCTCCTTAAAAGTTCAGCCAAATCCTGAGGTCAGCGTGTTTGTTTCTGCTGTGACCTTCAGTCAGTTCATCTGTTTCTCTGTCTTAGTGAGACTCTGAATGATAGAGGATCACAGGGACAGGTCAGGTTTTCAGCCCCTTTGCAAGTTTGGTCGCTTCCAATATCGTCATTCAAAAAAGGCAGTTGTTTCCTCTTCATCGCTGCTTCTTTTTCTTCAGCTCTGCCGTCCAAAATAACACTATCCCTGCCTTTTTGGTGTGTGTGTGTGTGTGTGAGACCTCCTGATTCTGAGGACTTCTGAGGTCGCAAAGGCCTTGATCTTGCAAGGCTGGTTTTTCCGCTGACAGACTGTAGGGGGACAGATGATTAGAAAAATGTAAACTTTCATAGGAATACCTGATCTGCCTCCAGAGTCAGCCCCCAATCTCCCCACAACAAGACACTTTACCATCACCATGACTCAGAAGCTGTTCAATTATTTCACATTGAAACTCACTGATGGATCAACGACGTCTGTGTGATCGGAAATCCCTGATATTCTCTGTGGAGTTTGAATCAGAGATGGCGGACACGAAGAGGAAACAAAGAGGAGGACTTGAATGTGCTGTGTTTTGCTTCTGCATGGGAAAGGAAAGCAAAAGAAACCACAACTCTGATAAGTAGCGTTGGTTGAGATGGGGGAGGGTGCTCCGTGTGTGTGTGTGTGTGTGTGTGTGTACACTTGTGTGCTGGTTCAAGTGTGTGGGAGATGTGGAGAGTGGGGCAGGCGAGAGTGCCAGGCGATGTAGGAGGGAGAGAGACCAGGGGGCGCGTCTGGAAAGCATCAAGCCGTGGCTCTGCTCATGTGGGTGTGTGCTGCAGCTCCTCTGGTCTCTGGCTTGTTAACCTGCAGGTCACGGGCTGCTTCAGGTGAGGAAGTGAAGGCCTGGCACCGAGCATGAGAATAATGACCTCTTCCATAGCAAGCTCATGTTCATGAATAAACACACACCCATAGAAACATACATACTGAGTGTGTGGTGTTTTTATGCCGTTACCTCCCTGTGTCAAAGGTCAGCTACACCTTTGAAGGGATACGTTTGGCCTTCTGGGAAAAAATGCTCCCACGCTAAGATGAGAAGGCTCTCATTTGTGTACAGCCAGCAGCTGATTAACATTTTATAAATACTGCAGGAAACTTTGCTTATTTACAAGAGATCAATAAAACATTTTTGCCGAACGTGCTTTCTAAGTTGTCGTCATCACCATTGGTAAAGATGGAAAATTATATTATGGAAATGAACTTTGAATCTTGTCAAACTGAATTTATGTTCACAATTTGAGCTTAAAAATATTGGTTTACTTACAATATTCATTATTTAATCACATAATGTTATATGTACAGTATGTATGAATTTAGATTGGGACTTGGGACGTGCTACTTTGAATTTGCCCATTTAAATTTCAATCTTTGACTCCACCGTGATGTCTAATCTTTACATGTTGTGTTTGAAAACGCTTCTACGCCTCGTAAAATTCATCACCATGAGGTTGCAATCCCAAAACCACATACTGTAACTTACATACTAACATACTGAGAATAAACTAAATTGGGGCGTACAGTACTTTGCTTACTTTTGGGACCATCTCAGGCTGAAGTGAACCCACTGTAGCTCCATATTGCACGTGCTGACATGTACATATTGTTTATGGATGTACACATAGTTTGTTAAGGGGTTGGAGAGAAAACATCTTCTCTGAGATAAGACAGGTTTGATGGGAGTGTGTGTGTGTGTGTGTGTGTGTGTGTGTGTGTGTGTGTGTGTGTGGACTATAGAGAAAGAGAGAGAGAGAGGGAGAGTGAGCAGCAGCTGGTATTGTGTTAGTGTTTTTCCCTGTGAGACCTGGCCCTGGCTGGTGTTGTATTACATGCACTGGTGTTGCTGAGGCGAGGTGGGGTGAGTTGGCTCGATAGCCAAGAAGTGATGGGTGACAGATGAACAGGACGGAGCGAGAGAGGGAGGGAGGAAGGGGGGAAGGGAGGAGAAACCCGTGATGGGAGTGCAGGAGGGGGTGGGTGGGTGGGGGGCTGTTGGTTGTGGTACTTGGAAATGAATCCAGCGTCTGACACCCAGAGCACTTCTCATGCTCTGGCACAGGCTATTGTCGTCTGGAATTTGAGAAATGCATTTG